>NC_084556.2:25700000-25742500 GCF_033978685.3 Nerophis lumbriciformis
AAAATGATTACTCTCACGGGAGATCCACCCAGGAATAGGGCCATATGAATCCTTTCCCAACTCTAGGTTATGGGGATGGTGTGGCACAGTTAAGAGAGTGGCCATGCCAGCAACCTGAGGGTTCCTGGTTCAATCCCCACCTTCTACCAACCTAGGCATGTCCATTGTGTCCTTGAGCAAGACACTTCACCCTTGCTCCTGATGGGTCGTGGTTAGAACCTTGCATGGCAGGTCCCGCCAGCAGTGTGTGAACGTATGTGTGAATGGGTGAATGTGGAAATAGTGTCAAAGCGCTTTGATTACCTTGAAGGTAGAAAAGCGCTACACAAGTATAACCCATTTACCATTTATGTTACACATTCCTAATTTGATTCAAACTGCCTTTTTATTGAACTTTGACAGCAACATTTAATTTATCTTAACTTTTATGACGTCATATTTCATAAGTGACCGATTTACAGTAAATGAGAGAAGAAAGTCTTCAAATCTTTACAAAACAACTGCAAAGTGTGTTTAAGCAACCGGCTGGCCCAGGGCAAAACAATGCAGCTGCTTCCTGAATTAGACTGTATAGTTACGAAAAAATAGAATAGGAATAAAATGCATGTGGTAATAAATGCTGAGATCTGGTGTCAATTTGAGAGGGTGCAAAATATCTGTGATACATTTGCATCCATCAGTATTCAGTGGTGATGCGGGCCGGCAGAGAGATTAACTGTACTTCAGCGAGCAGTTGGCTTCAGGCTTAGGAAAATGTCATGGAAGATTCCAGTATCCCGAGAGAGTCTAATTAGTTCCAAATGCAAAGTAAGGGAAATTGTAAATACAGAATAACTTTGAAAGTCAATCGCCTCCGAGATTGTACAATTCAACAAGTTTGAACCATCGCCGTGTAGCTAACAACACTTTGACAATCTTTAGCCGTGTAAACACTGGGACACAGTTGCGGTAATGATCGGCGGGGTTCGGCAGCTCATTAACCGATCAGTTAAGAAAGGCAAATATGGGGCCCCCCAGCCGAACTCATGAGCGGAACCACGGCATCTCCAATTATAATAAGACAGGACGGCTACTTTTGAAGATACCTGACCTTTAGAACAGATTATTTTCTCTTTAATTTATTGTATTCAACCTCAGTGGTTACACTATATTACGGTGCAAAAGGCCTTATTTTGCTGTGTTTTAAAGCAGTGGTCCCCCCCCAAAAAAAAAAAAAAATATATATTTTAAAATATATATATATTTAAAAAAAAAAATATATATATATATATATATATATATATATATAGTTTTTTTTATTTTTTTTTATTAAATCAACATACAAAACACAATATATACATTATATATCAATATACATCAATACAGTCTGCAGGAATACAGTCCGTAAGCACACATGATTGTATTTCTTTATGAAAAAAAAAAACCCCACCCCGGTCCGTGGGTCAAATTTTCAAGCGTTGACCGGTCCGCAGCTACAAAAAGGTTGGGGACCACTGTTTTACACTACAGCATGCAGAATGTATTATGGTCTATGCAACCTCATGCTAGCTGCTTAATGTCAAGCCAAGAAATCAACATATTTAAAGGGCACTCTGAACGACTCGTGCCGTCGTGCGGGTTCCATGGACCATCAAGGACAGACATTTCTGCGAGCAGGGTTGACTTCTTTTATTTTTGCAAATAAACCTTGTCTGCGGTCGGGTCGCTTTTCAGCTGCGCCTCCCTCTGCTGCCCGCTCCGCCGTCTGCTTTTCAGCAGCACGTCGTCGTTTCCGTCTGCCTCCTGCTCTCCGTCTCCGTCGCTCTCTCCGTTGCTCTCGCTCCGCACTTGTTGTGTTCTCTTCTCCTTCTCCCCCGTCGTTCTCTGCTGCTGCCCTTTTGCACCTTGCGAGGAGATCAGATGATTGTGCCCAGGTGCGCGATCCACGCACCTTAACTCGTTTACGGCATCGATCCCGGCGCCCCGCCTTGCCGCTGGCCCGCCGGCCACGCCTCCTCGCCGTCATCTTGGAGCGGGCTCCAATGTGCTTGCCGGCCCCGTCTCTCCACAGGCACCTATGAGGAATTTAGTCTTTTCTGACTTATAAATGTTGTTACGTGGTTGGAAACTCGTGTTTCTGTATTTGGCTGTGAGAATACATGCAGTTTTGGATGCCTCTCTTCACAGGGTTTTGCAGGCTGGCAATGTCTTGACGTCACCACGAGTTGGAAGCACTTATTTAGACATTACGTAAAACTCTCAGACAGAGCGGACGGGCTTCTGTCCCTCCGCTTCAGGCTAAGAGGAAACACAAAAAATAGGAAGGATAAAATGTTGTTTTCGTATAATTGTAACATGAGCATAATAGCACCCAAATGTTGCTAAAAGCCAGTGTGCAGTTGTCCCTAATGTTGTGACCGAGTGAACCAATACAATGTTTTTTTAAGTTTACTCTCAACTGTGTCTGGAAAAAAAAAAGAGCGGTGACGACTTTAAGATATGTATGTAACAGTGTACATTTTCAAAAGATAAATGATGATACTTTTGGAGAGGGTGGGGCGTGGTTGAATTTGCAAGCTGGCAATGCCTCCAGAATCAAACGTCTTGCAGACAGTCTCAAAAACACAGGTTATAAAAGTGACCATGGAAGAAAATTTACACCAAAACATATCCAATAGATATGATTTAAGCTAGCGTTTCTTGACTATTTAGGGCGCCCCTTAGCCTTGGTCCGTATGGGCCGCAGCCATACTTGCCAACCTTGAGACCTCCAATTTCGGGAGGTGGGGGGAGGTGGGTGTGGTCGGGGGTGGGGCGGGGGGCGTGGTTAGGGGCGTGGTTAAGAGGGGCGGAGTATATTTACAGCTAGAATTCACCAAGTCAAGTATTTCTTATATATATATATATATATATATATATATATAAAGAAATACTTGACTTTCAGTGAATTCTAGCTGTATATATATATATATATATATATATATATATATATTTATTTTATTTATATATATGTATATATAAATAAAATAAATACTCGAATTTCAGTGTTCATTTACATATATACACACAGATAACACTCATCTACTCATTGGTGAGTTAAGGGTTGAATTGTCTATCCTTGTTCTATTCTCTGTCACTATTTTTCTAACCATGCTGAACACCCTCTCTGATGATGCATTGATGTGTGGCACACACAAAAGTGCTTTCATCAAATGCATTAGAGTCTGGAATCTTCCATCTCTCCCTAGCATGGCCCAAAACCGGTCAATCTTTGCTTCCTGAAGAAGATCTTCAGTGCCAAGCACTTGGTAGTCCACTACTTCTTCCTGGAGGCTATCCAGGTCCAATCGCTGCTGCGGCTTGGAACTTACAAGCTGTTATGAGAGTAGCGTATGTGTGTGTGTGGCCCTTTTAATAGGTGAGCATGTGAGGTGAGTGGTGTCAGTGAGTGTGTGGGCGAGAGAAGAGAGGGAGCGGTAGCGTGAGTGCGGGCGGGACTAGTTTGTTTTGTGTTGGATTGGCTGTGTGCAAGCAATCAATAAAGCAAGACTTGCAACTAATCGCCGGACTCAGGCAGGAAAGGTGCAACAAAGTGTATTTCTTCATCTTACTCGTCGTTGGCGTCGCCATGGCTGTATCTTCCTCGTTCTTCTGCTTCGTCTCCTTGTTGTGTGCGCAGTTGTGCACTGCACTCTCTAAAAGCCGTATATGTTATTGATGTTATAGATGGCAGTATTGTCCTGTTTAAGAGTGTCACAACATTGCTGTTTACGGCAGACAAACTGCTTTACGGTTTGTGTGTTGTTACCGCGCTGGGAGGACGTTAATGAAACTGCCTAACAATAAACCCACATAAGAAACCAAGAACTCGCCCTCCATCATTCTACAGTTATAACGTGATTGGGCAGGCACACTGTTTATATCGTGGGAAAGCGGACTCAGGTCTGCATGGAGCTGGAGGGGGCGTGGCCTCCAGCTCCGCCTGAATTTCGGGAGTCTCCCGGAAAATCCGGGAGTGTTGGCAAGTATGGCCGCAGCTGTACTCAGTTGTAAATTGTAATACACTTTTACACCACTTCAATCTCAATCACAGAAAAAGAGTGGCGTTAGTCATAGAGAAGTTTCTTGAGCGCAAAAGATATGACGAAAGTGCATTTTAATTTTACTGACAGTTTAATTGAGAAACATATTTACTATTGATTTAGCTTATTTATTTTAGCGCAGTATAATTGTATATTAATTTATCTTTCATCAGTTACGTATTAGTCCCTTCTAATTCAGTATATTTGGTAAGTACTTATTTTCTAATCAGCCTGACCTAAACAGTTAATCTTTTGATTAACACATGCTTTCATATCATTTGACAAAGTCGATCCTGTTAAACTGTAAGGAGCTTGGATTAATTGTTGAATACGATTAAAATCAATATTAAGACGGTTAATTCTGTGTTAATATTTGAGTGAGCGCAGGGCCCCTCTGTAGTGGAAAAGTTGAGCTATGAGGTCAAAAACTCCTGGTCCAGACCACAAGAAAGTGTTTTGAATGTAGACTGAAATCATTATAGGTTACCTTAAAATGAAAAAAATACAAATACAAAAATCACATACAATGTCGCACATCAATAAAAAGGAGAAAACTCTCATTAGTGTGTGTATGATTCCAGCTGGGGCTCTGCTTGATGCAGTTTTGGATTCATATCATATCACTTTCAATGGTAGATTTGGATCTCTACAATTTAACAAAGTGCTTATTTTATAATATACATATAAACGATGCATTGACAATGATCCATCTGACCAGTTCCAATTGTGTTTTGGTCTGACTTATCTTGTTCATGTGTTCCTAGTGTACGATGAAAACGTGATCTGCTCCCATCTTCCAGGCTGAATTCACATCAGATTTTACATAACCTCTTTGAACAGCCATGCGTAAAGGTCGCTGTCCTTTAAACCTTGTGGTTGGCAGTGCTCGCAGCGCCAACGCCATGATGTGTCGGGCTGCTTTGCTTATTCACCCCCATCACCTCCCCACAGCAACCACCCCGCCCCCCCACTCTCCCCATGGAAACGAGCTGACAGGTACTGCATGTCGAGGGAGGATGCCGGTCGTTGGCAGTTGGCGTTTTAACAAGGTTTAGAGAACCATTATGCGATATTCAAGTTTTTAAAGGCACGCAATGTGAGTCGCGTCAGACTTTTCTTTCCCAATACCTGACTGCAAAATTATTTGTCATTAAATAGAAACATTCACTTGTGAATGTATGCGAGTGTATATTTATTTTAGACACTTTAAACGCTGCCAGCCATTTAATAACTAAAGCCAACAGAGGATTTAAATGGCGGTTTTAATTATACACGTTTCATGCGCTCCTGCCAAACAAATATCTAGTGACCAAATGGGAAAGCTCCTTACACAGAAGACTGAGCTACTTAAACACTAACGATGAAACAATGTGTATCCCAGAGAAACCTTTCCCAGTAATGCCGGCTACTATGTTTTTTTTTCTTCTTGTCCCTTGAGCTGGTATATGCCAAGATTTAAAGGATTAGGGCAGGGTTGTATATTCCATGGTGCTACAGGCTGTTTAAGGCTGAGCCACTGTGACCAGGATTTCCCCCTCACCCCCATCAGATTAACCAGACAACGTAGACATTTTTCAGATTTACTTGCTGGTATAAGCAGTCACTCCACGGTTAATATGTGCCCACAGAGCACTGAAGTTAAAACCCAATTGATATGGTACAACATTTTTACCAACTCCATTAACATCTAAAAGGAGCAGAGAGTAAAAAAAAAATATATAGTAATTATTAATCATTGAGAGGTTGGAATAGACCTCTTTTGTCTTGCTAAATGTTGCGTGGTTGTTTTGTGAGTTTATTATTGTTTAGGTGCAATGATCCCATGCGAACAAATGGAACCAAATTAGAGCACTTATGTTAATTTATATGATTTATGTTGCTTAATACAGGCTAATTTGATTCATATGTGGTGGCGATTTTTTCCAGTGTGCACCCCGCCTACCGCCCGAATATAGCTGAGATAGGCTCCAGCGACCCCTCGCGACCCCGAAACAGACAAGCGGTAGAAAAAAAAAAAAAAAAAAAAAAAATATATATATATATATATATATATATACTATATGCTTATCCTATGTTGTATGCCTTGATTATATTGTACAATATGTAGCATTCACTTGCTAAAAATTTTTTTTATCCATCCATCTTCTTCCGCATATCTGAGGTCGGGTCGCGGTGGCAGCAGCCTACGCAGGGAAGCCCAGACTTCCCTCTCCCCAGCCACTTCGTCCAGCACCTCCCGGGGGATCCCGAGGCGTTCCCAGGCCAGCCGGGAGACATAGTCTTCCCAACGTGTCCTGGGTCTTCCCCGTGGCCTCCTACCTGTCGGACGTGCCCGAAACATCTCCCTAGGGAGGCGTTCGGGTGGCATCCTGACCAGATGCCCGAACCACCTCATCTGGCTCCTCTCGATGTGGAGGAGCAGCGGCTTTACTTTGAGCTCCCCTCGGATGACAGAGCTTCTCACCCTATCTCTAAGGGAGAGCCCCGCCACCCGGCGGAGGAAACTCATTTCGGCCGCTTGTACCCGTGATCTTGTCCTTTCGGTCATGACCCAAAGCTCATGACCATAGGTGAGGATGGGAACGTAGATCGACCGGTAAATCGAGAGCTTTGCCTTCCGGCTCAGCTCCTTCTTCACCACAACGGATCGATACAGCGTCCACTGTAAATTTATTATAATTTTTTTTAATAATAAAATTAATAATCCATCCATCCATTTTCTACCGCTTAGTCCCGTTCGGGGTCGCGGGGGTGCTGGAGCCTATCTCAGCTGCATTCGGGTGGAAGGCGGGGTACACCCTGGACAAGTCGCCACCTCATCACAGGGCCAACACAGATAGACAGACAACATTCACACTCACATTCACACACCAGGGCCAATTTAGTGTTGCCAATCAACCTATCCCCAGGTGCATGTCTTTGGAGGTGGGAGGAAGCCGGAGTACCCGGTGGGAACCCACGCAGTCACGGGGAGAACATGCAAACTCCACACAGAAAGATCCCAAACTCGCCGGGATTGAACCCAGGACCTTCGTATAATAACATTTAAAAATAACATTGATTATGTACTGGGCTTTTTGGACAATGGTGGAGCCTCCAAGGTAGGTTTGGTACTAATAAAGTGCTGTGGTTCTAATGAATTGAAAAAGGTACTATATTCCCTTTGAAAAATACAGATACTTTTCTTTTTCATCGACATGAGGCGTGCAGTGGTGACATTGCCGGTAACACAAGCCACGGTGCATGTTAGTCAACCCACGCACACACCGCACTTGCAAACGGAAACAGCTTGAAGACAGAAGAGGGAGGATTGGGCGTATTTTGGCTTTAACATTAATAATAAAGTAAGTGGAACTATAAACACTGAAGTGCCGCTCTGCGCGCGGTGCTTAAAAATGTCCACACTGTGTTTTAGCTACTTCTAAATCACTAATCCTCACCTCCATGGCGACAGGTAAACTACCGGTATGTATCTTACAAGTATCCTCCCTGCAGGACAAGGAATAGCTAAACATACTTCACTACACACCGTAGGAGGGTACAATAGCTAACTGTTAACAGCAAGCTAGCGCCTCTGAATGTAAACAAATGGGTGGATCTATACAAATATCGATTTTAACGATACCAAGTAAAAGAGCCGTATCTACTCGATATTACATCAATACTTTTTTTCAGCCTGCTAAGTGGCCTTGTGGTTACAGTGTCTGCCCTGAGATCGGTAGGTCGTGAGTTCAAACACCGGTTGAGTCATACCAAAGACTATAAAAATTGGACCCGTTACCTCCCCTGCTTGGCATCAGGAGTTGGAATTGGTGGTTAAATCACCAAAAATGATTTCAGAGCGTGGCCACCGGTGCTGCTCACTGCTCCCCTCACCTCCCAGGGGGTGGAACAAGGGGATGGGTCCAATGCAGAGGGTAATTTCACCACACCTGTGTGTGACTATTAGTGGTACTTTAATTTTTAACTTTTTTAAAAATTATTACAAAATCTTTTTTCAGTTTTTTATTGTTTTTAAACTTCGGAAATACTTCCCTGGAGACAGGTTAACTTTTATTATGACCAATGTTACTACCTGGTATTGGATCCATAACCAAATTTGTAGTATCACCCAAAACGTATGTAAAGTATCCAAATAACAGAGGAATAAGTACTTATCATGACCACACAGGTTGTTATTCTTCAAAATCTTTAAAACAAAAAGTTGTAATATATTAATATTCCAGGTGTTCCTCATAAAACATGTTTTTGACATGAAGCCTATTGCATTTTCTTTATTTTTTCATCAATTTTCAGAAATTTCAGTTGTTGTATTATTACCACACTCTTCCACAATTGCAGTCAAACAATCTTCCATAAACCTTTTATTCTTAGCAATGCTGAATGTCCCACTTACACATCTGATGCAACTTTGACTGCCAGTACTGTCCCACTTGCCCATTTGATGTCATCTATCACATCTGATGTAACTGGTCATCAAACTGGCAGGCAGTCACATGACAAGTTGTGTTTGGTGGCCATGTTGGCAGGGGAGTCACATGACTAGTTGTGTTTGGGTGCCATGTTGGCAAGAGAAGCAGTAGAATAACAAGCCAGTTTATTGCAAAACACACTGATTTGAATTGGGATCATTGTTGAACCCACTTGTGGAAGAGTGTAGGTATTGGTAGGTTGTGCATTCAAGGGTTAACTCAAGTGTAGTTGTGCATTCAAGGGTTAACTCAAGTGTAGGTAGAATATGTTAAAAAGGAAATAAGCAGAAATTAACAGTAAATGAACAAATACATTAAGAATCATTTTTCTACCACCTTTCAATTTTGACATAATAAAACAATGGGAAATGACACACCATGTTACTGCATATGCCAGCAGCCAAATTAAGAGCTTTTGTAACCTGTTTGCTTACCTACTACTAAGATAAGTTATCTAGTATATTCACTATCTTATTTAATGACAAAAATGTTATTTGATTGCAATAAGAAACATATGTTTAATGTATCATAATATTTTTTGTTGAATCAAGCCAATAATGTCATTTTTTGTGGTCCCTTTTATTTTGAAAAGTATCGAACATTATCAAAATACATTTTGGTATCGTTACCGGTACCAATATATTGGTATTGTGACAACCCTACTCCAAGGTCAACCTCCAATTTGTTCAGATTCCGAACGTTTTCAAATAAAATTAATATGATCTAAAGAGTCTGTCGAGAACTTAATCGTACTAAACAGAATCCATTTTCTCCAAGTGCTAACTGCAAGCCTCAAACACATACACAGAATGTTATAATAAATAAATAAATGGGTTGTACTTGTATAGCGCTTTTCTACCTTCAAGGTACTCAAAGCGCTTTGACACTACTTCCACATTTACCCATTCACACACATTCACACACTGATGGAGGGAGCTGCCATGCAAGGCGCTAACCAGCACCCATCAGGAGCAAGGGTGAAGTGTCTTGCTCAGGACACAACAGACATGACGAGGTCGGTACTAGGTGGGGATTGAACCAGGGACCCTTGGGTTGCGCACGGCCTCTCTCCCACTGCGCCACGCCGTCCCACAACCTGCATATATCACAACATAAAAAAGCACAGAACAGCTCCATTTCAAACAGAGAGGTAAAACAAAAGTAGTGAACAGAAGAAAAACATAATAAATACATACCGTGATAACGTCAGCCAAGCAGAAATGCACAAATCCATGTTTGTTTATAGTGAACATTTAATGCTTCTTCAGCGCCTGCAGTGAGCAAACTTGTCCAAAAGATGGCGCCATAGCACAAATAATAACACACCTTTCCATTAATGTTAGGTTCTGCGCATTTCAAAGTATCCTGATATAAGGTGCGATGCATGAAAATGCACGTCATAATCAGATCATTTTTTTCAGGGTCCATGTACACAGTAACATTCAAATCCGAATGATGATGAGATTAAATACATGTTGTCCATGTACACGTGGCTATTGAGGACAACAGAGCTGGGGGAGATTGACTTGTAGTTGGGGAGTTGTCACTTTGTGTAATACAGACACATTGCAATCACAGTTGGACTTAATTATTATTAACGCAACAAGACTGACACGTGGAATTCTTTGTTTGTTACGCATAATGTTTGGACGTTCAATAACCTCAATATATTGTTGGCAACAATTTGCAACAAAAAATAAATCCTACAAAAAAAATTGGTATAAACTATATATTTCTTCCAGAGAACCAGCGTCCTTTGCAGTGGACATTTGTGGACATGCAAAACAGGGCTATTTAAAAAATATATTTTTTTCAGGAAAGTGTAGATCTGACAGAATCATTAAAAAAAAACTATGTGTAACTAAAATATGCAAATTTGGGAGAAATTGCGTGTGAATGCCGAAACGCTGAAGTCACCTGAAGTCGAACTGAAACAGGTAGCACACTAGCCAGATAGCGTCAAGTCACAAAGTTGCCTCATAAGGTGTCTATTTTGGGTTTACATTGAGCTGTCTTGCTACTGCCTGAAAGGGTCCTTTAAATGCTGAAGGACCATTAGCTGCCTATTAAAATGCCCGATTTGGGTTTACATACTGTAGTACTGTCTTGCTACTGGGGTAGGTGTAACCAATTACTTAAGTATAAGCTATTTTATAGTTTGTATTTTATAGTTCATATTTAATGGTCTTTGATCTATATGGTTTGGTTGAGAAATGTAGGTGAAGAAGCCCGTCAAATTCTTTGTGTGGATTTTCAGCATTCATAAAAATAAGTGATGATGCAAATGGCTAGCAACTTCTGAAATCACGGAATGTTCTACCGGATGAACGGATACAAATTCCCATCGATGCACTCCAAAATTTATTTATTAGGGAATATGTCCACATTCCTCAAGGTGGGTCTCGCATGAGAGAAAGGTGGCGAGTAAATCATTTTGCAATACAAACTATTGAAAATAATGGAAAGCACCACTTACACTTTTTATGATATTCTACGCTCAATTGCCATCTGGTGGCTAAAGTGGTAAGTGTACTTCCCCCAAATCATCACGTTTTCTGTGTCAGGTGAACCGTGACAAATGTAGCCATATGAATCCCCTTTCTACTGTAGCTCCAAAAATGTAGAGTAACATAAGAATTTCTTCTATTTCAACTTTCTGAAAGTGTAACAGCCCAATAATTGTGACCTTATCACATAGTCATACAATACAAGAACCAGCAATAGTTAATTATTGAAAGATTTGTCTCAAGATGCCACCAGAAAATGAAAAGACAGATGACTTTAGTCATGAGGCGATCATAATCCAAGCCCCAGAGGTGACTCCTCACTTAATTAGTGGCAGCTATCGTTTTGAAGGAGATGGTCAGTGGCATAATTAGAATTTGTCATTCCCTCTCTGTTATTGTGGAGCGGCATTATCAAGTGCATTGGGAGTCACTTGAAGAAAAGCTGTGGATTTCATTACATAAATCCATTCTACTTAAGCTTTTTTGCAGTAATAAAAAAAAAACTGCTAAACCTAGTATGGAAAATCCTTTCAGTCCTAAGGTCAGAGGACAAACATATTTCTTATCAGCAAATATGCATTTATTAAATACAGATCATAAGTCCCGGATAGAAAACAAATCAGTGTAGGCGTGATTGAAAAGATTGAGCCTGTCAGGCATTTGAACTTTTCTTCAGGGCCTAACAACAAAGGAATCACATTGGATTTGTTTCCATTTCTTGGGTCCTCGGCACTTTAAAGCCATTTCCACATGGTTTAACGACACAAGTGCTGCAGCTTTGCAAGTGTCAAACAAACAATGGAGGACAATACTTTGAATATAATTCATTTAAAAACTGCTGTCAAGCGATTATTTTTTAATTAATCATCAGATTAATCATCCCATTTTGATTAATTGTGATTAAATAATTTACTTGTGTAACTTGAGTACACTTTAACCCCAATATGTTAACACAAATGCAATTTTATTGTCATACTGTTATAAACAAATATTTCAAAAAATGTTTCATTGAATGCATCCATCTGCAGTTAAGTTTTTGGAATTTTGCCCATCATTTACAATCCCTTACGTTGGAAAAGAACACAAGTCGTTCCCCTTTTTGTGCATTCTAAATTGTGAAAAACTGCTACTACGAGGCGAGCTAACAATACAGATAATGGAATTCAATTATTTTGTATTTACAATTGTATGCCGTGACCTGCTTATTAACCACGCTATAGCAACATTGTTATTGTAAGAGCTAACAAAGAGGAACTACTTCTCTGGCATCGTGACACATTGTCTTGATCACACTGCTCCTCCAAACACGAGTGAGTAGCTAGCTACGAGCTACAGTAGCTTTAGCTGCTATTAACGGTGGTTGTGACCCACCATAAAATGAAGAAGAAGTTTGAGCTGTCTCTGCTGTATTGCCTTTGAGTTAGTAAAAGTTAAAACTATATTATAAATCATGAATCAAACTCCACAATAGAAGGCTGTGGCACCAAGCCAAGAAGTTGGTCAACTTTGAAAATCCATACGCTACCAACTTGATACTATATGGCTCACAACAAATGGAACGCAGCTAGGAGAATTTTTTTTTATCCGAGAAGTACTACATTACAGGCATGCCTACAGTATGTATACAAAACAGTGTGGTGTTGGAGGTTTTTGGATGTTCTTTAGAGGGCTTTATATAAGCGAAATAGATTGTGTCCCCATTGTTAGCTGTTTCTTATGAGCAGTTTTTCAATATTTACAAGGCACAGTAAAGGGCAAGTGTCAGGACATGGACTTTGGCGCAGTTTCCTGCAAGGATTGCTTTCCCAAGATGCAAACGAACTGGACCAGACATGGCGTGAAGGTAGATACATGATTTAATTTGAACACTAACTACACAAAGGGTACAAACATAAGGCACGCTCAAGGCGGAGATAAACTTGGCTAAGAAACAAAAACTACCACAAAGGCAAAACTATAGACAATAAACAAAAACTTCCTTGGAACATGAAAATAGACAAAACTCACTTGGCATGGAACTATGGTAGCATGGGTAACATGGGTAGCAGAAGTCAAACAGAGGTAATGTCGCCAGGCTGACTTCCTGGTAACTATCGGTTTAAATAGTCTTGAACATGATTAATGACAGGTGTGTGAGTCCAAATGAATCAAGTGCGAATCAAATGAATCAAGTGTGTGACATGAGGACAGGCGAAAACTAATGGGTTGTCATGGAAACAAAAACAAACAAGAGTGCACAAAGAGTCCAAAAACCAAACCGAACATAACCAAAACAAAACATGATCACACAGACATGACAGCAAGACGTGTGTTCTTGTCTCACATAAAGATTGTGGAATGGGCAAAAAAGAGCGGTTTTAAAGGGTCTAGGGAGCATGTGCGGTTAATATAAATTGTGTGATTTATCTGCAATTGTATGTGATATTTTTTGTGCTATGTCGCATTTGTTAATGTGATACATTTGACAGCCCTTAAAAACGTACATTTTAAACCCATTCAGTCGTCGTGTCACTTGCCACACTGCGTTGTAACATCCTTCAACCAAGCAGAAAGATTTGTTTTAATTTCAAGAAAGACGTTTTGGAGGCTAATACTTGATTAATGTGTATGTGTGGTATATCATTAACATGAAAATGAGAATACATATTTTTACATAAGGTTTACTCCCATTAGCATCATTGTTAGCCACCACATACTTGCCATGTAATACAAATTAGAATGCATTAAAAAGACATACGTATGTGTTCTTGTCTTACAGAGGGATTGGGAATGATAGGCAAAAATCCAAAAAAAGTTCTACAAAACCCAAAACCAGTGAAGTTGGCACGTTGTGTAAATTGTAAATAAAAACAGAATACAATGTTTTGTTAATATACATTTCGGTTAATATAAATTGTGTGATTTATCTGCAAATATATGTGATATTTTTTGTGCTAAGTTGCATTTGTTAATGTGATACATTTGACAGCCCTCAAAAACGTACATTTTAAACCAAACCACCCATTCAGTCGTCTTGTCCCTTGCCACACTGCGTTGTAACATCCTTGAACCAAGCAGAAAGATTTGTTTTAATTCCAAAAATTGACATTTTGGAGGCGTTAAAGAAATATAACGCCTCCACCACCTACATTTTTATCCACTTTCAGATCGAACACGGCGTGTTTGCCGTATCAAGATGCAATGTAAAAAAGCTTGACATCTTTATCCATTCCCGTGCTGCAGTACATACCCCACATATGCAGACCCTACATGTAATAGAGCCGAGAAGTGATAAAGGCTGACATTTGTGATAAATGCACTGACCATAAACTGTCAAATCACAGCGGAGCGTGGCTGCTGGTTGCTCCTGGTTACGCTTTGCACCTTCTCACTGGCCCGTGTAACTTCCCTTCAGCGTGGCTGCCATGTTGGACACACATGGTCAGAGTTTACTTTGACAGGGGCTGAAGTGAGTCACACGATGGCTTTAAGGCACCAGCAGCCAATGTTGGTGACCATTAGGCATCTTTTTACCCCACCTATCTCACTGACCCCATTTTCAACTGCCTAAGCCCTGTGTCCTTATGTCCTCTACCACGCGGTGTGATTGAAAAAAAAAAAAATGCTTTAAAAATAAAATATGCAAATAATGCTGGGTTACCAACATCTGCTGGCAGAGCGTCTTCATCTCTTATTCATTCGCCCGGTTTATCACCCGCTGACAAGTTGTCACTCTCCCTTAGTCTTTTGTCCTTTTTAAAAACACATTGAATAATTCAGCCTTGCTTCATGCATGATACTGCTGCTGTCAGGCCACATCAATTTGAAAACCGATAAGAGAGAAGTTTTTGGGTCATGTTTGTGGAAGCAGCCCGAGGCAAAATGATAAATGCTGATAAGCTTTTTTTTTTAATAATCATAAATGAACCTTGTGTTGTATAAATTGCATTACATAAACTTGGGCAAGATTTTACTTTGTGCTACTTTCTGAACTTTCATTGAAAGCAAATCAGTTTGCGAGTACAGTGGTACCTCAACTTGAGAATGTTTTGAAATAAGAGATGTCTCATGGCTAATTGTTACGCTTTTTAAAGCGGAAATGCACTTTTTGGAATTTTGCCTATCATTCACAATCCTTATGTGAGACAGGAACACATATGTTTTGAAGCTAAAGGCATTCACTCTTTTCTGCATATAAAGTGCTCAGGGTTCGTATGGGTGCTTAAAAACCTTGAAAATGCTTGGATTTTAATGTTGTGTTTTCAAGGTTTGAAAAATGCTTGAATTTTGGGAGAAGTGCTTGTAAATGCTTGGAAATGTTCATCATATTTATCGGCAATAGGCTACTTATAAAATGGAAAAAAATAAAATAAGTTTCCTTAAAAATAAAAGCTACACGCTTGATCTGTTGGCTTTGCACGAGCCCTTACATTAGGTTGTTGTCATGCCATACGGCTCTGTGTCGGCCCCAAGAGGACAGTGGTGCATCGGTCCATCATGCCGGGAGGTTCTCGTTTTAATGAACATTGGATGGAAAATGACAAATACAAACTTTTAATAAAATGTGGACCAAATCCATGTGTAGCCTGCTGCAAAGTATGCAAAAAGGAAATCCAGCTTTTCACAATGGCATACTTGCCAACCTTCTCGGATTTTCCGGGAGACTCCCGAAATTCAGCGCCTCTCCCGAAAACCTCCCGGGACAAATTTTCTCCCGAAAATCTCCCGAAATTCAGGCGGACCTGAGTGACGTGTCGACAGCCTGTTTTCACGTCCGCTTTCCCACAATATAAACTGTGTGCCTGCCCAATCACGTTATAACTGTAGAATGATCGAGGGCGAGTTCTTGGTTTCTTATGTGGGTTTATTGTTTGGCAGTTTCATTAACGTCCTCCCAGCGCAGCAACAACACACAACAACAGCAGTCATGTTTTCGTCTACCGTAAAGCAGTTTGTCTGCCGTAAACAGCAATGTTGTGACACTCTTAAACAGGACAATACTGCCATCTACTGTACATGCATATGTGACAATAACATCTACGGCTTTTAGAGAATGCAGTGCACAACTGCGCACACGACGAAGACGAAGCAGAATGCATCATCAGAGAGGGTGTTCAGCATGGTTAGAAAATAGTGACAGAGAATAGAACAAGGATGGACAATTCAACCCTTAACTCAACAATGAGTAGATGAGTGTTATGTGTGTGTATATGTGTATATAAATGAACACTGAAATTCAAGTATTTCTCTTATTTATATACATATATATATATATATATATATATATATATATATATATATATATATATATATAGCTAGAATTCACTGAAAGTCAAGTATTTCTTATATATATATATATATATATATATATATATATATATATATATATATATATATATATATATATATATATGAAATACTTGACTTGGTGAATTCTAGCTGTAAATATACTCCTCCCCTCTTAACCACGCCCCCAAAATGTGAGTGACAAGCATCCCCGCCATTAGTTGATGTAGCAAATAGCACAGTGAAGCCCCTAAGATCCACCCAAAATATCTGGTCTTACTTGCTAGCTTATAGCTAGAGATAAGCATACCTTTGTTTTTAAAAACATGATGAAACCTGTCGTCAACTTGGCGAAGCATTTGCACCCTATGACTGCTGGTCTGCACCATACTGAAGCTGAATGAGTCTAATACTAGCCAAGAATGTTAAAATAATCCATGAAAAGATGGAAACGATGGTGTATTTGACGGCACACCAACTGGAAGGAGATACTTTAGCAGTCCACTCTCCAAAGTAAATGCTGTGCATTATTGTTAAATTATTATTATTTTTTTAAATTATGTAGTTGATAGTAGTAAATGTATTGTTTTCATACATTATTTATTATCTAAAAGTGTTTTTTTTTTTTTTTAAAGGCATGTTACATGTTAAAAATGTGATGTTTTGGCTGGGGGTCAAGCACCAATTAAAATGATGTAAATTAATTTAAATACGAGATTCTAGATACAAATGTTTTGAGTTAAACGGTTCGTCACAGAACCAATTAAGCATGTAAGTTGAGGTACTACTGTACAACATTTTTGGTGCCAACTTCAAAGTCACAACACCACGGTGGCAACAGACCACCTTCTTTAGTGAGCTATAGTGGGTGTTCTCCAATGGGAGGGACATGTTGTGATCAAAAATCGGACATCACATCTTAAAGGGGAACATTATCACAATTTCAGAAGGGTTAAAACCATTAAAAATCAGTTCCCAGTGGCTTATTTTATTTTTTGAAGTTTAAAAAAAAAATTTACCCATCATGCAATATCCCTAAAAAAAGGCTTCAAAGTGCCTGATTTTAACCATCGTTATATACACCCGTCCATTTTCCTGTGACGTCACATAGTGATGCCAATACAAACAAACATGGCGCATAGAACAGCAAGATATAGCAACATTAGCTCGGATTCAGACTCGGATTTCAGCGGCTTAAGCGATTCAACAGATTACGCATGTATTGAAATGGATGGTTGTAGTGTGGAGGCAGGTAGCGAAAACGAAATTGAAAAAGAAACTGAAGCTATTGAGCCATATCGGTTTGAACCGTATGCAAGCGAAACCGATGAAAACGACACGACAGCCAGCGACACGGGAGAAAGCGAGGACGGATTCGGCGATCGCCTTCTAACCAACGATTGGTATGTGTTTGTTTGGCATTAAAGGAAACTAACAACTATGAACTAGGTTTACAGCATATGAAATACATTTGGCAACAACATACACTTTGAGAGTGCAGACAGCCCAGTTTTCATCAATTAATATATTCTGTAGACATACCCTCATCCGCTCTCTTTTCCTGAAAGCTGATCTGTCCAGTCCAGTTGGAAATGCATCTGCTTTGAGTGTCGCAGGATATCCACACATTCTTGCCATCTCTGTCGTAGCATAGCTTTCGTCGGTAAAGTGTGCGGAACAAACGTCCAATTTCTTGCCACTTTTGCATCTTTGGGCCACTGATGCAACTTGAATCCGTCCCTGTTCGTGTTGTTACACCCTCCGACAACACACCGACGAGGCATGATGTCTCCAAGGTACGGAAAACAGTGGAAAAAACGGAAAATAACAGAGCTGATTTGACTCGGTGTTTGTAATGTGTTTGAGAAAATGGCGGATTGCTTCCCGATGTGACGTCACATTTTTTTTTATGTCAGTCTGATGTTGGACTTTGCTGCTGTGCGTAGGAAAAAAAGGTTACGAGGAAATATGGCCCAGGGTGACAGAAAGGTCACTGCGTGTTCATCATTACTGCCAAATGCAGATCTATTTCACTTACAACATTATAGTCACTGAAGATGTAGTTTTGCTGATCAAGATGAAAAGATAAATTCATGTCATATCAGTTTGCAGAACACACCTGTGATACTGTATTCTGGTATGGACCAGTTTAGTTGACACTTTGTTGCGGTTCGCTTATCATTCACACCGACTGGTATGTTTGTTATCGAACCATTAAAGAACATATGCACAAAGTAAGGACCTGATTGTACAGCTTTCATTTGATTGCTAACTACAAATGTCTAATCTGATGTTCTGATACTGTCCAGTGCTTCATTTCCGATAGATATATATGGAGCAGCTCTTCCCTCAAAATAATATCAGGTCACACATCTCGTGACATAAATAAACAATAAACACACTATTCATCTTTGCCTGTGATGGCACTGCAAAGCGTTTCACAAATAAATGCTGCTTGTGCAAAATGACACAAACGGGGGTGGGGGTGTTGGTGGGGGTGTTAATGTTCCACTTGAAAAAAACTGAAAAAATGTGGGCATTGCTATTTTTGTCCTCTGTATGCACTGTATTATTCTGCATTGTTTATGTTCAATTAAGCACACTATTCAAACAACCGTGAGCATTTGTCAGCTAAAATAACATGTTCTCTTAACTATCAATAAGTGAGTCAGGTTAGTCTTTTGAATGAATTCACAATCCCCCTCACATAACTTGACAGTCATTACAAAATTCATATTTACAATTTGAAGGTAAAACTTGCAAATAATTCCACAACACAGACGTACTGAGCTCGCCAGCTTGTTGCTTTGCAGAGCATTGCACGGTTTGATAAGGTCATCACTTCTGCGCCGAAATCAAGGCGATACCTTATCCACGTTCATTTAATTTGTCATATTCACTCAAACATTGAAGATTCAGTGCATACAAAAGTATGTTACATTTCTCAAACCAGGACAAAATAAAATAGGTAATAACTAAAAATAATCCAGTTATAAAATTGAGTTTAAAGGTATTTTTACTAGAAATGCTATAGATAACCCAGCAGGCACAAGACATTGATACAACGTTGATTATATGACTTTAAAACAAAGTTGCAAAATAGATGTATTTGTAAAATGCATTGGATCCTCGTTGTTGGTTGAGAAATTACCAAATTGCAATAGTCAAATCAACGTCACAATCTGACATTGAATAAACGTTGTGAAAAAGCATGTTGTTTCAACATTGTATTTGTGTTGTAAAATAATGGTTGGAAAATGACCAAAATTCAATGGTCAAATCAATATTAGAAGCCAACGTTGATTAAACGTCGTCAAAAAGCATGTTGTTCCAACGTTAGGTTTGAGTTGCTCAACGTCAGGACCTAATTCAACAAGTTCTCAACGTTGTTTTAACGTATTGTGCCTGCTGGGAAGATAATGAACCAGTGAAACAGTTAGGCTAATTCGCATTGAAATATATTTCCTCAGTATAAAATATATGAGTAAGCATATCATAACCAGTAGTAACCATATTAATAAAAACAAAGATAGAAAAACAAAAAAACATTATTATCCATATGATCTGATATCTCATTTTATTAACAATGTCCAATGCCAAAGTTGGCATTAATTATCAATATTAGCGGAGATCCTTATCCGAAACCAACAGGTTGTCTTCTGGGTTAAATACATTGGTCATTTCTATATTATTTTTTCACTACCATCTTACATTTAAAATAAAAGTTTTTAAAATATACTTTTATAGATCTTTGTTGAATCACTTCTGCATTCTTTTTGCTGTCATTTTGACATTGGCCTATGTCTTTGGTCCATGTAGCGTTCACATTTAAGCTTAAGTGAACCAAACTGCACCAAAGTTCACTAGCGAGGATAGAGACCAAAGTGGTCTGGGTCCACTTCCCTGATGCACACTTCAACCAATTGTGTTCAAAACTGATCAAAGTAGCCGTATTAATGAAACAGACACCAGCTAGTAGGGATGTGAATCTTCCAACAACTCACAATTCCATTCAGATTCTTTGGGTGTTTATTTGATTCAGAATCGATTCTTGATTCCACGTGATTTTTGATTTAAACCGATTCTTGCGATATATCATATAGTATGGATACTATAAGGTAGAGATAAATAATTCTTAAACTGTGATATGTGTACGCGGGCTCCATCTAGTGCTACGCCAATCAATCACTTGATTAAAGAAGTGTTTTATTTTCCCATTTTCAAACACAGTGTTACTTTTCAAACTGTGTGTGATATAACAGCGGCCAAAAATATTAAATATACTTGTTAAATAAAACCTCTGCTTAGGTTTTAATGAATACTTAGGCCTACTACGCTACTGTATTTTAATGTTGGTCATTATGGAGGTACTTGGAGAGCCAAGTATTTTCTGAAAAAAAGTTTCAGAACCACTTATACAGATATTAAAATGAAACATTTTCAAAACAAGTTATAGTTAATAAAAGCCCCTCTTAGCTGCTGATCTATGATGCAAGTAAGCAAAGAAATGATACAAAAAAAAAATACAAAAAAATTTGTTTCTTAGAAAAAATCAAGCGCACGCCACGACCTCGTGAGGGACAAGCGGTAAAAAATGGATGGATGGATGGATGGATGGATGGATTCAGAATCATAATGAATAAGAACTGCGATACGGATGTGAATCGATTTCTTTCAGCACGCCTACCAGGTAGTGAGGCTTCTCAGCACCTTACGTTGTGCTGGACAATGAGTCGACAGGCCATGGCTAGCACTGCTCGACAGTGGAGAAGACAGCTGTACTGTGCGAGATGACCATTTTTACACTAGCACAGCACTATGCACCCAAGTTTATTACAACCAAACCAAAGTATAGCATTTCCCACAATATTCAAAAAAAGTGGATGCTTTCTTAAAATGTGTAATATTTCTTATCATGTTGGCATTTCCAACAATGTCTTTATTTGTAGTGGTTTTTTTTACCTTGTTTATCAAAGCCCATTGTTTGCCGCATTCCAATGAAAAGACTTTGACCACCAGAGATAAAACGTGTCGCCGATATTGCTTGCATGAAGAGAACAAAGTAGAGAGCAAAGCTTGTCACACAGCAATTACACACATGCATATCATGAATATCATCTTTGATAAGTCTGGGGTCGTATGACTGCATAAGAGTGTGACCACCTGCTGTCTTTCCAGAGCTTGAGGCAGATGTTTGAAATGCATAAGAGGTGCAAGAAAAGGTAAAGATCAGTAAGAGTCTCTCACTGTATCTTGTTGTTCATCTACTGATTATGGGCATTGTTTACCTTTAATCTCTCCCACGTGGTGTCTTGCCATCACATACACTGGGAAGAGGAAATGGCATATTTGCTTATTTATACTGCATACATGAAATCATCACAATTTGCGGACAACCTCGTACTTATGTACTCTGTTAGCCTAACACACGATGAGCATTTCCTTTTTCTATGCAAAAATGTATTTTCACAGCTGCATGTCAGGAAGTTCTGTACGCAGATTATCGTCCTCAAGAGCTGCAGCTGCAATTCCAGGCGTCAGCTTGCTGTAAACAAGTGACTCCGGAGGGACAAAGATGTCAAATGACTTGTTTACACAAAAGGACAGAGCATACAAAAAACACTATATTTGGCTCAGGGTCACAATGTTCATGCTTGGGATGTATGTATCTAGAATGTTTTTACAAATATTTTTTTCCAAGTAAATTTGTATTGGATGTTTATTTTTTCCGTTGCTTCTTCGAAAGCCTCTCACAAAGCAAACTGAGGCTCTATAAATGGCAGGAAATATATACAGATATTTTTGGCAAATTAATGTTTTTTATTTTGACTCAACAATGGGAAATGCATGTTTTTAATCAAGACCACGGTGCCTTCCCCAAGACAAAAAGCCATGTATGCATCAGAGTACCAGAGGGAGCAGCGTCATCTATCACTGTCAGTGTTCATTATTTCTATCTCCATGCCTCCCAATAGGTAGCTTGTGTTTTGGTTTAAAGGGTTTATGTTTTCTGACTTGTGTGCTCACAGGGCCTCACCTGTATTTGCTCCCTACACCCACTACTGCCAGAATACACACAACTCAAAGTCAAATATGCACGGGTAGTATAGAAAGTACTGTGCAAAGGAGTGTATTGTTTTAATCAGTGGTTCTCAACTGTATTGTGATTCTCAGTAGGAAAAAATCCTGCACTTTTGTTCTGAAGGAGATTATTTATGAAGCGGGACGTAATAAATAAATGTTTTTTTTTTAATGTATTAAGGCAGTGGTTCTCAATTGGGGGTACGCGTACCCCTGGGGGTACTTGAAGGTATGCCAAGGGGTACGTGAGATTTTTTTTAAATGTCTGTCAAAAAGAACTGTGAAAAGAAATGCAACAATGCAATATTCAGTGTTGACAGCTAGATTTTTTGTGGACATGTTCCATAAATATTGATGTTAAAGATTTCTTTTTTTGTGAAGAAATGTTTAGAATTAAGTTCATGAATCCAGATGGATCTCTATTACAATCCCCAAAGAGGGCACTTTAAGTTGATGATTACTTCTATGTGTAGAAATCTTTATTTATAATTGAATCACTTGTTTATTTTTCAACAAGTTTTTAGTTATTTTTATATCTTTTATTCCAAATAGTTCAAGAAAGACCACAACAAATGAGCAATATTTTGCACTGTTATACAATTTAATAAATCAGAAACTGATGACATAGTGCTGTATTTTACTTCTTTATCTCTTTTTTTCAACCAAAAATGCTTTGCTCTGATTAGGGGGTACTTGAATTAAAAAATTGTTCACAGGGGGTACATCACTGAAAAAAGGTTGAGGACCACTGTATTAAAGGGGAACATTATCACCAGACCTATGTAAGCGTCAATATATACCTTGATGTTGCAGAAAAAAGACCATATATTTTTTTAACCGATTTCCGAACTCTAAATGGGTGAATTTTGGCAAATTAAACGCCTTTCTAATATTTGCTCATCGGGAAGCAATCCGCCATTTTCTCAAACACCGAGTCAAATCAGCTCTGTTATTTTCCGTTTTTCCGACTGTTTTCCGTACCTTGGAGACATCATGCCTCGTCGGTGTGTTGTCGGAGGGTGTAACAACACGAACAGGGACGGATTCAAGTTGCACCAGTGGCCCAAAGATGCGAAAGTGGCAAGAAATTGGACGTTTGTTCCGCACACTTTACCGACGAAAGCTATGCTACGACAGAGATGGCAAGAATGTGTGGATATCCTGCGACACTCAAAGCAGATGCATTTCCAACGATAAAGTCAAAGAAATCTGCCGCCAGACCCCCATTGAATCTGCCGGAGTGTGTGAGCAATTCAGGGACAAAGGACCTCGGTAGCGCGGCAAGCAATGGCGGCAGTTTGTTCCCGCAGACGAGCGAGCTAAACCCCCTGGATGTCTTGGCTCACACCGTCCTTTATGCCACCGAAGCCGATCAAGAGAAGAATATTGACCCTAGCTTCCCTAGCCTGCTGACATCAACTCCAAAACTGGACAGATCAGCTTTCAGGAAAAGAGCGCGGATGAGGGTATGTCTACATAATATATTAATTGATGAAAATTGGGCTGTCTGCACTCTCAAAGTGCATGTTGTTGCCAAATGTATTTCATATGCTGTAAACCTAGTTCGTAGTTGTTAGTTTCCTTTAATGCCAAACAAACATACCAATCGTTGGTTAGAAGGCGATCGCCAAATTCGTCCTCGCTTTCTCCCGTGTCGCTGGCTGTCGTGTCGTTTTCGTCGTTTTCGCTTGCATACGGTTCAAACCGATATGGCTCAATAGCTTCAGTTTCTTCTTCAATTTCGTTTTCGCTACCTGCCTCCACACTACAACCATTCGTTTCAATACATTCATAATCTGTTGAATCGCTTAAACCGCTGAAATCTGAGTCTGAATCCGAGCTAATGTCGCTATAGCTTGCTGTTCTTTCCGCCATGTTTGTTTGTGTTGGCTTCACTATGTGACGTCACAGGAAAATGGACGGGTGTTTATAACGATGGTTAAAATCAGGCACTTTGAAGCTTTTTTTAGGGATATTGCGTGATGTGTAAAATTTTGAAAAAACTTCGAAAAATATAATAAGCTACTGGGAACTGATTTTTAATGGTTTTAATAATATAATGTTCCCCTTTAAGGTAACGAAAAAGCTCTGTAGTGTAATCTGAAACCAACTGGCATAACGGAAGACCAACAAAGTTTGTTATTATGTTGTGTGTAACAAATAATTTTTATTTTGTATTTTATGTCAATTATAATCGGCAGGCTTTATTTCTACAAAGACTCAACTGGAGTCTATATTGAGAACCTGTTATCTGTCTGCTAAGCGAGCAAGTAGAGACCAAACATTAGTTGGAGCAGAACAAAAAAACTGAAAATCAACAACAACAACAAATATATTTTAATCAATTAATTTTGTGGTTAAAAAATAATGGTTCACAAAAAGTTTAGGTAACTTATTTTGTGCTTTTTGCACTACCTCAATTATAGTCAACCAGTTAAGAACCACTGGTTTTTATGTGTTTTTTTTTTAATATAGCAGCCATGTTGACAGAGTGAAACAATAAATAGTCTGACACTGTCAACTGGCAGCAGATTACATTAGAAATTAGTGCTGTCAATCAAACAATTATTTTTCATGTTCATATTTCATCAGGTTAATCACAATTTTGAATTAATCTTAATCAATCACAGATTATATTCACTTGCATCATTTCACGTAACTCGAATAACGAGCCCCATATTTGGACACAAATGCAATTTTATTGTCCGAATGTCATACAGGATCAAATTTTTAAAAGTTTTACTTAATGCAATGTCATTTATTTGCTCTATACCAGGAAACAGTTTCATTAAAGATCCAAATACCATGCACTAAAATTGTGCAATGTGATATGAAAAATTGTGTGTACTATTAGTGGGCATGTTGCGGATGGGCGACTGAGACTATGCGTACAACCGATAACAAGTACAAAAGTGGTGCATACCACCCTATTAAAATGAGTATTGATTATTTAAATGAAGTTGTCACCATGGTGAAAACTCATTTCCCTCCACATTCATGACATCTGCTTCAACGGTCCAATATTTGCTGTTTTCATTATGTTGTGGAAAAAGAAGCACACACCACCATAAAAGTGTGATCTAGACAACAGAACCTAATTTTAGCAGTCAGAAAGTGTTCTCTGCCAGGCGTTGGTGTTATGATCGTGCGTCTAGAATTATCCAGAACTGTATGCAAGAATGCATGAAAATAAATATTGCAAGAAGGTTTTTTCATTCATATATATATATATATATATATATATGTATATATATATATGTATATTTATATGTATATATATATATATATATATATATATATATATATATATAACGGTAAAAAATTTAATAATTGATTTATTGATTGTGCTTACTTTTTTCATTTAAAACAGTGGTCCCCAACCACCGGGCCGTGGCCCGGTACCGGTCCGTGGATCAATTGGTACCGGGCCGCACAAGAAAAAAAAAAATATATAAATATATATACAGTATATATATATATATATATATATATATATATATATATATATATTTGATTTTTTTTTATTAAATCAACATAAAAAACACAAGATACACTTACAATTAGTGCACCAACCCAAAAAACCTCCCTCCCCCATTTATACTCATTCACAATCATTCACACAGAAGGGTTGTTTCTTTCTGTTATTAATATTTCTGGTTCCTACATTAAATATCAATATAGATCAATACAGTCTGCAGGGATACAGTCCATAAGCACACATGATCGTACAAAAAAATTGGGGACCACTGATTTAAAAGACTCAATCCTCTGTGCAAAAGCTAGGTCGAACATCTTTGCAAGTTTGCACATGTTTTAATACATTAAAACCTTTAGTAGATCAAGTCCTGAGTTTGACAGCCCTATTATAAATACAACACAGAATGTTTTCATAAAACTTTGTTGAGGGCCATGCATAAATGAATCAGTTTTGGTGAAGACTTGGACAGAAAAGTGCAGATACAGGGTTGCAAAGCTGAACTGGGCAGGGGTGCACAAAACCAACACAGCTGCACAAGCCCTTAGGATGAATATTTCAAAGATAAATCAGCTCTGACTCCAAGAGAGAAACGTGTTTTCAGGATTTTTCTTCTTTGAGAGCGAAAACCGATTGATTTTATATCCCAGCCTTGTTAACAAACTGTGTGTGCGAGGCCTACTTTTGTTGTGTTTTCCAATGATTGAATTGTTCAAACAGGGACAAGAAGTTGTTTGGAAATGGGTAAAGTCTGTAATGTCGATACCGGTCACATCAAAAGGGGATTAAATTGCATCAGTAAACAATGATGTAAGAAGAGAAAATATGTTAAAAAAAATAAAAAAAGCTAAATTCTACCTAATTGCTGATTTATAGACCCAAAACATGTGGAGATTTGAATGTATCACATTACAGTAATCCATTTTAAAGTTGTAGGTCCTGTTTCACCCCAAGCTCTATTCTTAATTGACTCCAGCATGGAGTAAATGAGAAGAAAATGAAAAGATAAATTACAGTAATGGTAGGAAATGAAGTGTGAAAAAGACATTTTCACACACAGTATTCTCTTGGATGCGCGACATTGGTAAATTGAATTAGAACACTCCTGCTTCTGTGTGAGAGACATGGGTTACTTGGCTTTCCTACAGCAAGATGTACTCTCATTGGTTGAAAGAAGCACATGGAAAAACGCGTTCACTCGTCACATAACTCTGAAGCACGCCGAGTAGCCCATTTACACCTTGCAGCGATACAGCGGCTCTCATGCAAATAGAGGTGCTGCCTAAGTCTGTTTTTGTTCTGCTGCAGCTAAAGGTCAGGTCTTATGAGCTTCCATTAAGTCAGAGTTTGTTTGGAGCACGCCTGAAGGACAAAGCTTGTCGAAGCGGAACATAATAAATGACAAAGGGAAGTTATGGTGCTGCTCAATGAAGTCAAAGGGCAAAAGGAGGAAGAGAGTCCGTCTTATTGTGCTGTTATCTTGTCAATCAGCAACCACACATTCAGAAAACCACCTCGATGCTTGAAAAGCAGTGTACAGTCATCTGTCATTTAACGAGGTTAATTGGTACCAGACATGACCGCGATAAACACATTTCTACAAAGTCAGATTATTATCAATAATCAAATATTGTCATTGTTAGAGGATGAAAAAAAAACTGTTTACAACCTTGTGAATATGTTTTTTTTTAACAATCATAGAGCACTCTAAGCATGAAATAACACCCATATAATGATACAAATATTTATGGATTTGGTTTTATATAGCGGGCAGCACGGTGCCACAGGGGTTAGTGCATGTGCCTCACAATGCGAAGGTCCTGAGTTCAATCCCGGGCTCGGGATCTTTCTGTGTGGAGTTTGCATGTTCTCCCCGTGACTGCGTGGGTTCCCTCCGGGTACTCCGGCTTCCTCCCACCTCCCACCTCCAAAGACATGCACCTGGGGATAGGTTGATTGGCAACACTAAATGGTCCCTAGTGTGTGAATGTGAGTGTGAATGTTGCCTGCTATCTGCGTTGGCCCTGTGATGAGGTGGCGACTTGTCCAGGGAGTACCCCGCCTTCCGCCCGAATGCAGCTGAGATAGGCTCCAGCACCCCCCGCCACCCCAAAAGGGACAAGCGGTAGAAAATGGATGGATGGATTTTATATAGCATCATTCACTCCACATCCACACATTGGTAGGAAGCTACATTTGTAGCCACAACTGCCCTGGAATAGACAATTTGAACTCACGGTCCCTCCGACCACCACCACACATTTATTCACTTTCATAGAGCCGCACTGGGAGCAAGGTGGGCGAAATGTCTTCACAATGGCCATGACTGGAATCGAATCTGGAACCTTCAATTTGCTGGCACAGCTGCGCTGACCATGAGCCACGCTGTGTAGTCACTCTTACACATACTTGCCAACCCTCCCGGATTTTCCGGGAGACTCCCGAAATTCAGCGCCTCTCCCGAAAACCTCCCGGGACAAATTTTCTCCCGAAAATCTCCCGAAATTCAGGCGGAGCTGGAAGCCACGCTCCCTCCAGCTCCATGCGGACCTGAGTGACGTGTCAACAGCCTGTATTCACGTCCGCTTTCCCTCAATATAAACAGCGTGCCTGCCCAAACATGTTATAACTGTAGAATGATCGAGGGCGAGTTCTTGGTTTCTTATGTGGGTTTATTGTTAGGCAGTTTCATTAACGTCCTCCCAGCGCGGTAACAACACACAACAACAGCAGTCATGTTTTATTCTACCGTAAAGCAGTTTGTCTGCCGTAAACAGCAATGTTGTTGTAATATATTGAGTTGGAGGCAATAACCAGGCGAGGTGATGAAGTATGTCTCTTTACTGTAGACTTCAGAACAGACTCACACACTTGACGTCAGGTGCGCAACACCACGTAAATCGTTGGCCAACCAAAAAGTAACCCCAGTACGCTATAGCGAACATTCACCAGGAGATGGCAACAGACAAACATAGATCACTCTATTACATTCCTCCCCTTTTAGAAATGTAGAAATTACTCAAAATAAATAAACAACCCAACCAAAAAATGCAGCAGCTCAATTAAAAAACTGTACTTAGACCACATTCTTTTTTTTTTTTAGTACTGAACTCTTAACCCTCATTTGTAAACAATAACATGCTTATTATACAAACAGTATTTGTACACCATTAACACAGATTTTTATACTGTCTTCAGAGGTTCAGTTTTTTTGGTGGTACTTGAAATCTTTCTGGGTACCTGCGAAAGGGTGTTCAGCATGGTTAGAAAAATAGTGACAGAGAATAGAACAAGGATGGACAATTCAACTCTTAACTCAACAATGAGTAGATGAGTGTTGTGTGTGTATATGTGTAAATAAATGAACACTGAAATTCAAGTATTTCTTTTATTTATATATATATATATATATATATATATATATATATATATATATATATATATATATATATATATATATACATATATATATATATATATAGCTAGAATTCACTGAAAGACAAGTATTTCATATATATATATATATATATCTTAATAAGGTTATCCAAAAAATAGTGCTCGATACCGTAGTAGAGCGCAATATATGTATGTGTGGGGAGATGAAATAGTCTTGTGATTTTTTTCCCCCACACATACATATATATATATATATATATATATATATATATATATATATATATATATATATATATATATATATATATAGCTAGAATTCACTGAAAGTCAAGTATTTCATATATATATATATATATATATATATATATATATATATGAAATACTTGACTTGGTGAATTCTAGCTGTAAATATACTCCTCCCCTCTTAGCCACGCCCCGACCACGCCCCCGCCCCACCCCGACCATATATAGTAGCCTTGAGTGTGTTCTACTGTCGATTATTGTACTTACTGGGAGGGATGCCAATCCTGAGAGGGACAAGCGGTAGAAATTGATGTCCCTCCTGGTGAATTTTTATCCATCGTCACAACATAATGCTAATAGAAGGTAAGACAATAACTGCTTTGCAATATTAGGAAAGGAATTCATATGGCCCTATTTCTGGGTGGATCTCGCGTGAGAGAAAGAGAGGGGGTTAATCGTTTTGCATGCAGTCTGCTGAAAATGATGGAAAGTGCCACTCTTCATAGCAACTGAAGCTGTGGTCAAAGTTGGAATTGCCACAAAAGACGTTATAAGATATTCAGCACTCTACTGCCGTCTGGCTGCTAAAGTGGATAGTGCACCCCCGGCGAATGGGGCCAAAACATGTAGAATAAGCTTTGAAACTAAATTTAATAAAAATACAAAACCATTTATTTAAAAGGAAATGCGGTGACAGTATGCGGCAGTATGCACAAATACTTTGTGTCATGGAATTAGATGATACATTGTGTAAAAGTTTCCCACCTTGAAATCACTTGTTTATTTCCTCAAAGAGTTTGTGCTCCCAGCCGGAGCTCACTTAATTGAATTTTCAACATTTTCCTCCCGACACTTTATTTATTTCCACTTCCGTGCACCTGTGACACGCACAGGCCTAATTAAATTATCAATCCATTAAGTCTGCTAATGAAATCATTTATCAGATCCAGCTCATTATGTCCCGTCGTCGTTCTTTATCGCTGTAGTCCAAACAAATGCTACAGGTAAGCGGCACGTGTCAAAGCGGGGAGTTTTTATTTTTTTTTAACTTCCTGCTCTAAGACTGCACAGGAGCCGGGAAGTCACGAAGCGAGCGCCTGAAGGATGCGCATGTGAACCCGACGGAAGCTGTCGATTGATTTGCTTGTCTAGAGGCTTCACGTAAAAATAAGCAAAATAAAGCCCCTGGATATAAAGGAGATTGATGTCAATCAGCAGCCCGCCTCAAGTGTGGCCTGTCCCATCTTATTAACGCGCTCTCCACGCACCGAGTGTTCTCTGATGACTCCATTGATATGCAACTGAAGAGAGATGCTTGTCTGTTGCCATCTTGAGGAGGAGTCCCCTGTGATTGCTCACTCTGTCGCCTCAGCTGGCAAAGACAGCCGCAGAGATTGTCATGGATACAGGGAATATCAGGACAAAGTCAAATCTTCTCTACCGTTTTGAGAGCAGCCATTAAGATAAGTGGATGCTATTTGCTTTAACACAAGGTCATTACAGGTTTGGAACATTGTTTTGTTTTTAAAATGCAGTGATAACTCGGCTTTCCTTTTTTAATTGAAAACCAAATCAAGCAAAATTTCCCATAAAAAATCACGTAAATCCATTTAATCTGTTGCAGACACCCAAAGATATTCGCACAAGAGAGAATAATTATAGTTTTACGTAAGCAAAACAATACAAAATACGTATAAATGATGAACAAAATAGCTAAATATTAATTCAATATTACTATCACTTTTATTGAGGACCATTGTTGGCAAAGACAGTGACAGGCAGAGAGGGAGGTGGTGATGGGATCCTTGTGCTTTGCTACAACTTATTTCTTGAATTCAATAGTGTTTCTCACCTTCATTATTAAAGTGTTGGTATTTGTGGTATAGCTGAGAAAGTAAGGACAACAACTGTGTGCTACCGAGGGTTGGGTATTGTTTACATTTGAACCAATACTAGTGTCAGGCTTGGTCAAAAATAGGACTCCGATGCAGAGTAGGGAACAATCTGACAGGCTTTTATTTTTAATGCTACTTTTCACCTCCTGACTCAGGACAATACAAAATCAATAATACAATACAAAAATCGGCTATAATCTGACAACTAGGTGAAAAGGTTCCACAAAAAGGGAACAACCAAAAATAACTCTGAAAGGAGGAAACAAAAAATATAAATCGCGAACTATATTCTTAGCGCGGAATATAACTATGAAATTTATCAATAACAAAAAAACGCTCCAAAAGGAGAGAGAAACAATGGGCTATAAAACTTCTTCACTGTTTCTGATCTAGAAAAACAGGTGACAAAATTTCACTCAAAAAATTGAGGAAAAAGAAGAATTGTAAGAATAAACTAAAACTCACCACTTCGACTGCAAAACTATATAGCCCAAAATCACTCTGCTTAGGAGGAGAAAAGGAAACTCAAAATACCAACAAAGGAATTCAGGATCAGGATACTCAAAGCAAGACGAGACAAGGCTTGGGCATGATGCTGGAGATGCACGAGACAATGAGACATTCTGGCACAGAACAAAAGGAGGCGTGGATTTATAAGACACATAGGAGTAATGGGGAACAGGTGGAAACAATGAGGGATCAGGGATGACGTCAGACTGATGACATAAAAGGAAGGGCAAGTGACCTGAAACGAGAGGAGCGTTACTTTTCAAACTAAAACATGAAATTCCACAAGACAGAAAACACCAAGACAAGACATCCCTCACCGCGGTGTTACAACTAGTACCAAATCGGTACTTTAAAAACGCTGTGAGCCTGGTCCTGTGGGTCCTGTCGCTGGCAGGCTAGGGACGTCACGCACACATCAAGGGGGATCGTACTTTGGCTCCCACACATTCTGGGAGACAACCATACCGTACATACAAACATACATACATACACACACACACTTACACACGCTCATACATACGGACATACATACATACGTACGTACAAAAAACGACATACATACAGACGTATATTCATACATACTTACGCGCATACATAGGTATCTAAGCACACACACATGGTTCATATATCCACACCAACATTCACTGTAAAAAACATACATACATACTGTACATACACATGCATATATACATACATACACTCAAACAGGCTGTCACGTTTCATCAAACATTTATTAACGTTGTCGCCCACCCCCGTCCCTCGGGGGAAACCGTGTTCAAACATGGCACACTGCTATGTTTACCATAACAATGTAAAAGGTTAATATTCTGCTCCTCTCCTCGACCCCCCTTTATCTGATTTTTTTTTGTAATTCAAGTAATTCCATTTTATATTGTTGCATTTGAAGCGATTGTAATGTTGATAATGCTTTAATAGTGCCCAAACCTGTACTTTAAAAATGGAAAATAAACATATTTTATATTTAAAAACTATATATATAGACCTTTTTATGGAATTTTGTGACATCCAAATAGTATTAATTGAATACTTCCATTATGTAAATAAAATAAAGTAATACATTCAAAAATAAGAAATTAAATATACAACAAATTTGTTATGTCTTGGCCGCATGGTAGTGGTAGTTGTGACCCCAAGATGCGGAGACAAGAGACGGCGTGCAGGTATTAATCTACTAAAGACTCACTAGTACAGCTAGGAAGTGTACGGGAAGCAATGAGAGTTATACATGGAAGCAAACAAATGACAGCAAAGCCTGACTAAACAGTTACAGGTAACAATAATCCAGACCTGTCTGGCATATGAAGAAGCCTGATTGGCAACCCGGAACAGGTGTGCCCAGATTGCCAATCAGAGACAGGTGAGGAAGGCAGCGCTCAGGCCGAGGAGTGTTGGACCCAGACTTGAAGCGGAACGAAAACAAGAGCGCTAAATAGGAAACAAATACAGAAAATAAGGAAATAAAAGATGAAGTCAGACCTAACGTGACAGTTCATTTAAAAATTGTCATAATTATTGCATCAATACAGAATATAGTGAAAGTGCACAAAACGACTTTAGTTGTAATCTTTGGTGCGCATAATTCCGGGTGTACCTGAATGCCTCCTATCTTGCTGCAAGCTGTTGTCTGTGCATTATTTGGAAGTGCTGTGTTGTTGTTAGGGATGCTGTTAAGCTGTTAAAGTTTAAAAAGAACGTCAGACTGTGTGATTCTGTCAGGGCGTTACATTACTTAAAAGATGTGACTTGTACAATAACACTGGTTGAGTCTGCATTCATTAACCATCAAAATAAGGCAGAGATAGCTTTTTTTGGTATGATGAGTACTATTTAAGTCGACACAAGTGCCGCTATGGAACCAGGTTTTTGGAGCCCTTACCTAGTGCTACCATGACTTTATTTATTTACACCCCGTCACACACACAACCCCACAGTAGTATGCTACAACCATTATTCTGAAAATTACTTTTAACAAGTAAAAAATTATAGTTACTTGTTACTTTACCAAAAAAGTAATTGAACGGAATTACCGTATTTTTCGGACTATAAGTCGCAGTTTTTTTCATAGTTTTGGGGTGCGACCTATATTCAGGAGCGACTTATGTGTGAAAGTATTAACACATTACCGTAAAATATCAAATAATAGTATTTAGCTCAACGTAGACGTATAAGTTTTCATGGGATTTAGCGATTAGGAGTGACAGATTATTTGGTAAACGTATAGCATGTTCTATATGTTATAGTTATTTGAATGACTTTTACCATAATATGTTACGTTAACATACCAGGCACGTTCTCAGTTGGCTATTTATGCGTCATATAGTGTACACTTATTCAGCCTGTTGTTCACTATTCTTCATTTATTTTAAATTGCCTTTCAAATGTCTATTCCTGGTGTTGGGTTTTATCAAATAAATTTCCCCAAAAAATACGAGTTATACTCCAGTTCGACTTATATATGTTTTTTCCCTTCTTTATTATGCATTTTTGGCAGGTGCAACTTATACTCCGGTGCGACTTATAGTCCGAAACATACGGTACTCTTTAATAAATGTAATAAATTACTAGGGAAATTAATTTACAAGTTACTTAAAAAAAGTACAGTGTGCGGAGTCTGTGCTTTTAAAAGGCGGGGCCTGTTGCCTAACTTTAGCAGTTATGATTGTCTGACAGTTTGTTAATGTCAATGTTTTGCTTTACAATAACCGATACTCCAAATGTAACCCAGGTCAAAATTTTGACAAAAATGTTCATCAAAAATGCACAGTTAGGTGCCAGGGAGGCCATGAGAGCAGGGGGATTTAGTGTCTTTATTCATGCTTGAGCGATACACAAGCCTCCAGCTAAGTAGCAGCAGTGCTCAAATTAAAACTCAGGCTGACCAGGAAAATGACCAAGTATTGTATTTTTCGAACTATAGAGCGCACAGGGATAACAGCCCAACCCACTAAATTTGTTAAAAAAAAGTATATATATTAGCCGCACCAGACGATATGCCGCAAACACATACATTGCGAAATGAGTTATTTACACAGAAAGATTTTGGTTATATTTATTTACATACCTTTATTGTTTCCAAACGGTGCCTGTAACACAGCAGGAAAACGGCTAATCAAACAAAACAGAAGTCATCGTCATGGACCAACTAGCTGCAGAAGCTGGCTCTCCAATCAGCTAGACAGACTCAATAACTCCACGCTGACTTTGTGAATTCAGTAAAGAATTTGTGAAACTGAAACAATATAAAAAGAATGACGTTGTAATTTAATAATACTAACACAGACATTCGTAAACGTGTTAGTATATTAGCTAATGCAAACGACGCTAACGTCATTACGTAACGATAGTACGTACAAATATGCATGAAAACACTCCTACAGACATCACACATGGGACAATTTAGTATGTATAAACAGTTTTATTATACTGTAAAACTTACAAACGTAGTTTGTGGTGATGCATGAAGAATCCATATGAGTAGAACGCCATGGACGGCTAGAAGACTGAACGGCACTCCGCATGAAAAACAAAAAAAGAAAAGCACTGCCGTTAAATGGAAGGACATTGCAGCCCTTGCAGTGAGCGAACTCGTACAAAAGATGGCACCATAGCACAAACAATAAAACACCATCTCAGTGTTTTTGCCTGTTCTTTTTGTATTATTATTTTTATAATAACCACCACCACAGAAAATCCATAAACTAGCCGCTCCATCTCAAAAGCCGCAGGGTGCAAAGTGTAGGAAAAAAGTAGCGGCTTACAGTCCGGAATTTACGGTATACATAGCCCATAGGTTTACGGCCAATTAAAATACACTGCTACAGATTAACAATCCCTCTAGCATTTCGCAGGCTTTTTTGTGATTGTTGAGGCCTAAAATAATGACTTTTATTTTTATTGTATTTATTTTAAACACTTTTACCCCGCACATTAAGAACATTTGTAAACTATTGAGAGTGATCTATAGTGGTTATTTTTGTTGGTAAATGAAAGCTGATGAGAGATTATCATAACACTTCAACATCGCTGTCATATAAATGCTACCTCTTTGCTAGGTCAAGATTGCAAATGAAAATATATTTTTAATGGTCTTACCCTGGATAAATAAATGTTCAATAAATGTATTAATACATACAAGAAGGAAGTCAGGGCACTGCAGTGTTATTATATTATATTTATATACTAGATTACACAGAAGGTTCAGCGCTGAAGAGAGAGAAAGAAATAGCTCTGAGCTCTGCGGGAGGAAGACAGTTGTGCCCTTTGAGCAATAAAGAGTTATTATACAGTATTGTTACACGTTGTTGTTCCTGATTTGTCTACACAAGAAACAAACAGAAGCTTTGATTAGACAGCTAACGCTAACGTTTGAGCTCTGCTCCCAAAATCAATGGACGGAAATTATGCCGATTGGCCAAAATGTGCGGGGAAGTTGCAAGCATTTGACTAACTTGCGATACCGCGCAGAATCGCTCAGATTGGTTGCATTTGCGTGAATTGCCGCGATCGCGACATCATGAAATCCTGGAGGGACTGGTTGAAGAGCCATCAGTGTGGGAATTCAATCGGGTTGTTGTATGAACATTTGCGTTTTTCTTACTGTTTCTGGGGCGGCTACTTGGGAAAAAAAATGTTTAGTAAATCTAGGGGTACAAATTATAGCAACAGCTAGAACACTCAACAACTAGCATCATAATAATACAGTATATTCCAAACTCCATACTCTAAACTCAAAGTTTGACCATTTTTGCAGAACACAGCACTGACATTTTCCGATGATACAGTATAATCTAACATGTTTACCTGCACCACCAAGTATGAATCATGCAAGGCAAGGGGGTTTTGTTATGATTGTTTTTTCTTGGTTTGTTAAATTACACAACCACTAATTTTCTGATCCAACTCCAAATAGTGTTAAATGCAGTGCATGCACAGTATTTTGGGGTTAAAGTTTTAGCACACTGGCATCACTGTGCCATCATGTCTTATGAAACCTTAATACTTCTCACTTTTAATGCCTTGTTCCTCCCTGTGAGGCCCTAAAAGACGCCAAATGAATTCTAAATGGGAAGCTGTGTTTCATTACCTAAATTTCCCTGAGGACGGTAAATTGCATCTTATTGTATTTGTGCCACCACTCTGAATAGGAACAGTAACCAGTAAGATAACGGTAATCTCATTCTGTCATGGCAGTCATCACCTTTAATTTATGAATAGACTCTAATTAACCAGCCTCGGTGTCATGTGACTTGATGCAGTTACACACATAACCTCTTAAGTGTTTCAGCTGAGGGATCTACTTTTAGCCGTATAAGCTCTACTGCAGTAAATGAGAGCACAACAGGGAATTCGCATCATCCTCAATATTGTCTGCAATAGCGCTGTGCTCTTCCAGCGTAACATTCTGGACTACTAAGTTAAAAACATGCAACCCACATCCAACTTTGCAGCATCAATCGTTTCTTTGGGCTTTTTAGTCATTGATCACTGGATCGTTAAATATGATGGCGGCATGCCCATCTTGTAAAGTTGACAGAGCACATGAAGATCACCTTGTTCTGACACTTGGATAGTTTAAGCAGCGTATTACAGTACATCTACACTTGATTGGAGTCCTTCAAGTGCACTGAATTTTAAATTGGCAGGCAGTCGAGTGAGATATTCCAGCTATAGATTGAACTGCGTGACAGAGGGGCCCTTCTGTGCTTTTGGCTCCAGACTCAGGCTCAGTAATCTTTGCCAAAATCACAGTTAAGAAAATGTGTGTTTGGTTTAAACAAAGCCAAATTTGTTCTCTTAGATGAACTCTCAGTGATGAGCTACCAGACTCATTCACAAGATTGCAACATTCTAAATCGTTTATCCTCATGCCAATTTAAGTACTTTCAAAGTACAGTAAAAACAATGGGGGAAAAAAACAGATGATTAATACACACATGTCTCACCAGTGGCCGTTTTAGATATGTGCCACATGGGCAATTGCTTCAATCGCAAGGATGGGGGAGGATGGGGGAGAGATGCATACGGTCAGGATATGTGTGACGAATAGTAAGGGGTGTGAATTACAACATGCATTGCTTTAAAACAAAATACACTTCATTCTTTATAAGAGGGGGGTCTAGCACAGGACGCCATTGACGCTAGAACTGCTAATGTGTCCCATAAATATGTACTGGCTTTTAATGGAGATGAAGCAGCGACACAGGAGAACATGAACATACACACTAAATACTCACAGATAGCTGGGATAATCCGACACAGATGAAACACCTCAGGGTGGGGTCAGCTAATCACAAGATAATCACTGGAGCAAACACCTGCGTAAGAAGACAAACAAGAGGAGCAGTAGATACAAAACATTCAATTCCTAATTAATTTTAAATTTTAAATTTAACTTACAGTACAGAAAGTAAAATTAAATGCATTGCATTAAAAAAAAAAATCCTTATAGCTAAGTTTTTGGAACAATTTTGTCATGGGGATCGTTACAGAATTTGGTACTTTAATGTTTTTTTTTATATTCTGATACCTTTAAATTTGGTATTCAAAACTACAACTAAGATTAACGTAACAAACACAAAGTTGGTGTCTGATAAATACAATACTTACACTGTAAACACTTTGTAGAGATCAACAAAACAGGAAGACTGGCGCATTCAGCCTAATGGCAAATACTACTTCCTGACTACGCCAACACAATGAGGACAAACTGAAATTAATGCATATTTGCTGTGCTATCAAAGTATATTCACTCAAAAAAAAACGTAACTTAGGTTTTGTTGGCTTTATTTACAGACAGTGCAGCAACACCCGCACACTTTCAAAGTGTCGGTCCTACTCCTTTGCAAAACTGCCTTTTATATAACACCTGCAATACTCAGAAGTGTAAGAAAACAAGATATAACACCTGGACGTCGCATTCATCATACTCATCTCAGTGTTACCATAGAATTAAAAAATACATAAATAATGTATATTAGAAATATTATTCAAAAATAAAAATTATTACCACAATAACACACAAAAAGGTACCAACATTGGTATGGTTGAGTACAGGTATTGACAAATGCTGGGCTTGTGGTGTTGTTCTGTATGTGATTACCACACCTTGCCGATAAAAGAGGTTGTCTGGTTTGCACTAATGTAGCAAACACACAGCCTTTCAGGACTAGCAAGTACATACTGACTTTCACTTTTCACTGTATTTTTGGTAAATGCATATCTTGCAAAAGCCCAGTCGCTGTTAAAAGTCTGATTTTCAGTGTGTGTGTCGTAGCGCCATGTTTGTTTACATGCAAGTTTTCTTCCTCTACTGCCGACTTCTGCGCCTCACTGCCCCCTACAGAGCACAGGAACTACTCCATACAACAGCACCTCTGTAGTGAGACTGAATATTTTACATTTGGATGATGGCAGGATGAGAATTAAAAAAAACAATTCTCTTCTAAGTTCCAGTTCTATAGTTTTGGCAAGAAGCAATGTCAAATGTGTGTGCAAACTTCCAATTAGGCTTCAGAGAACATTATGGCTGAACGGTAATCACCGCAGTGAGGTTTCCAACCTGTACTCATTGATTCTGTATTGATTTTCGTATGAGAAACTCTAGTTTAGCTTAGTTCCTCACTCCCACTCAATATCCTGACTGCAGGGCGTCAGGTGGATCGTCCAAAGCTGACTGACAGACAGTGAGTACGAGAAGGAAGGCGATAACTTCAATCATGACATGTGACAACTCTGAAGTGCTGTCGTATACTTTTCATAGATTTTTCTATACTTTTGCAGTTACATGAGGTGATTCAATCGTTCAAGCAGACCTCTCTTTATGCTGTTTGGAATAAGTCTTCTCCGTGAAAAAGATCTATAAAATGCGGTTTCATGTCAAGCAGTAAGTGTGTTACCATGGTCCATTTAGTCAGCTTGGGTGTCTCGATTTTGCTTGAATAGATACATCCAACTCTGGATGATTGTGAAAGTACACATATTTCAAGCAGTCAGCAGACTTTCTGCAGCTGCGGCATATGGTCCAATTTGACAAATCCAAATGTCAATCAATAATGTCAAAGTCAGATGAATATCGGGATTTTTGGTTGCAAGTACAAATGAAGTTCACTCAGTAGACAAGTGTTATTTTTATGTGTTTACATATAAAAGGTGACACTAAACAGGGACAAACAATAACTTCATGTGCATGCATACAGTTAAGACTAACTCATGATGTCCCAGTGTCTGTATGTAGTCATTAGAGATGCGCGGTTTGCGGACACAACCGCGGAGTCCGCGGATTATTCGCGGGTCGGGCGGTTGAAATAAAAAAAAATTAGATTTTATCCGCGGGTCGGGTCGGGCGGTTGAAATAAAAAAAAATTAGATTTTAAATAGATTCAGGCGGGTGGCAGTTAAACCAATTTGGAAATATATATACATAGTTAAATGTTGTTACCCACATACGAAAAACGAGCAGGCACCTGCAGCATATGCCCCAACAGAAGAAGAAAAAAAAAAGAGATGGACCTTTTTACGGAGCGGAGAAGGGACGCCTTGCCGGGGTCCGGGACCGAGGCCCCTTCCCCCGAGAGGGCCCCACCGGGAGCCGTAGCTGAGGTGATCCGCGAGAAGGGCCCGACGCACGTCCAGGGTCACCACCGCGCCCACCGCACCGACACCCCGCCTCGTCCGCCTTCGCCGCGGCCGGCGTCACGCGCAGCAGGTAAGCAGCTTACCTGCCCGCCACCCCCGTGGCCGGGAGCTCGTAACAGGGGTCACTCCACGCGCTCCGCCCGCGCAGCTTACCTGCCCGCCACCCCCGTTGACGGGGGCGCGTAACAGGGGTCACTCCGCGCGCTCCGCCCTGCGCAGCTTACCTGCCCGCCACCCCCGTTGCCGGGGGCGCGTAACAGGGGTCACTCCGCGCGCAGTGCGCTCACGAAAGGGGTGGGGCTCACCCTTGTGAGCCGAGTGGGCCACTTTTGGTAAGCAGAACTGGCGCTGCGGGATGAACCGAACGCCAGGTTAAGGCGCCCGATGCCGACACTCATCAGACCCCAGAAAAGGTGTTGGTTGATATAGACAGCAGGACGGTGGCCATGGAAGTCGGAACCCGCTAAGGAGTGTGTAACAACCCACCTGCCGAATCAACTAGCCCTGAAAATGGATGGCGCTGGAGCGTCGGGCCCATACCCGGCCGTCGCCGGCAGCGAGAGCCGCGAGGGCTAGGCCGCAACGAGTAGGATGGCCGCCGCGGTGCGCGCTGAAGCCTCGGGCGCGAGCCCGGGTGGAGCCGCCGCGGGTGCGAGGGACATCGCACCTCCACGCGCTTGGAGGTGCGCTCAGCGCGGCTCCCAGATGATTGCGCACTGGTGTGCGTCTGGGCCGTGACAGCATGGCACGCATTGAATGTCTCTGCTGTATTGGATCAGTCTCCTTTCTTTAACAGGCAAAAACTTTATAACCTCACTAATGCCTTGCATCGTCTATATTAGATATATAACAACGGGCGGGTGCGGGCGGGTGCGGTTTTGATTAAATGTTAGTTCGGGTGGATGCGGATGGTTGACGACTTTTGTGATGCGGTTGCGGATGAAATAATTGCCTATCCGCGCATCTCTAGTAGTCATGGAAAAGGCTGACAGACTGACTGCATGACGCAACTGAGTTGTGTTACCTGACATTTGTTTACACATATAAACATATATACCAAACCATTATGGCCCTCGTCTATGGAACAGCTTGTCGGCGGACCTCAGGTCTGCAGAGAACGTTCATGTTTTTAAGAGCAGGCTTAAGACCCACCTTTTTTAAATTGGCTTTTACCCATTATTTATTAAGTTTATTGAAGTAATTCGTACTTTACTTTTTATCTTATTAGTTCTGCAAGATTTTATTTAGTTCTATGTATTTATTATATATTTACTGTACGGTATATTTTATTTGTATATTTTATTTATTTTTTAATCTTCATACGTCTTACTTTTGTTTTATCCTTTATCTCTATTCATGATTCTTACTATTTTACAGGTTTTATTATTTTACCTTTCCAGCGTTCCTCAGAGGGACCCATCTGCATCAGGGGTTATCGGCCGTGCTGTGGGGGCGCTTGTGTCAGCGTCATGGTGGCCATGGTCTGATGACCTTCTGATGCAGATAGCTCCTGTGATAGTGTTTACTCACCTGCCTCTTGCATACGTGTGTGCGTGTGTGTGTGTGTGTGTGTGTGTGTGTGTGTGTGTGTTAGTGGGCGATATGGGTCATTGGGGTATTGTTTTTAAGTTTGTAAAGCACTTTGCGTTGCATTTCTTTTATGTATGAAACACGTTTTATAAATACATTTTGATTTGATTTGATACGACAATACTACAAAACCCAAAACCCAAAACCAGTGAAGTTGGCACGTTGCGTAAATTGTAAATTAAAACAGAATACAATGATTTGCAAATCCTTTTCAACTTATATTCAATTGAAGAGACTGCAAAGACAAGATAATTTAATGTTCGAACTGAGAAACATATTTTTTTTTGCAAATAATTATTAACTTAGAATTGAATGGCAGCAACACGTTGCTGAACAGTTGGCACAGGGGC